>NW_025727078.1:0-31467 GCF_021461385.2 Schistocerca piceifrons | reverse complement strand
GCACCTTTCGCCAGCCGGCAATCGACACACACGCACCCACCCACCGGGGCCCAGTGCAAAAAAAAAAAAAAAAAAAAACACACAAAAACAAAAAAACCAAACAACACAAACGACACGGGAAGCGCACACCGCCACTTCGCGCGCACGCCACCAACCAGTCGTCGTCTCAAAATAACAAACACAAACAAAATAAACTAACAACTAGGGCAACACAAAACCAAAACGCCTCGCACGAACCGCCCACAAAAAGGACAAGCACACGCACAGCCTCTGCTGACGACCACGACGCAGCGGCACGCTGCTCCTGTCCCGCGCCCCGCGCCCCACTCGATTCACAACTCACGCGACACCGTCAACGACGGGCTCGCTTCCCGCAACCTACCACCTTTCCGCCACGACGCACAGCCCCAGCCCCACCCGACGACGCCCGTGGCAACGACTGCACTTTCACCACCGCCTCCCCCTTCCCCCCCCAAAACACACACACACACACACACACACACACACACACACACACACACAGCCAGCCAAAAACGCACTCGCGACCCACACATGCACGTGCATCGGCACACGCCAACCAGTCAACGTCGACAACCACACGCAAGGCTCGAAACGAAACCGGCGTCCTTCCACGTTGCCATCAAGCTACGCGACACAAGACACAAGGAACCAACACAACAGCCGGCCCCACTAATTCCCACTCTGACGCCGCAAAAAGCACACCGAAACCGCCAAACGCACGCACATTCCCCTTCGCACTGACACCACCGACCGGCTCGCTACCACACACCTCTCGGCAGCCGTTTCACGCCAATTCGCCACACCGCCCACACAGTCGACAAGCGCCCGCCCTGTACGGCACACGCAACGACGCAGCGCAGCAAAGGGCGCCCGCAACACATACCTCTCCGCCGCCCGACGCGCCAACCGCCACACCACACCGCCAGCCACTCGCAAATTGTGCACTGCCACCAGCCACACGTCCAACACGCCGCGCCGCCTCCGGCCGCCCGCCAGGGGGCGCTCACGTCCGCGACAACAGCGCGGCCCGCCGGGCCGGGCCGGGCCGGGCCGAACCGAACCGAGCCGCCGCTGCTCTGCACTCGGCACGGCCACACCCTGCTGCAGACCGGGCTCGTCCCTCTGTACGCGTCTGCCTGCGCATCAACACAACACGACCTTTTTTTTTTTCTCTCTACCGCCATCCCTCCTCCTCGCGTTTTACTCGTTGTTGCAGCAGCGGCGCACACCTACACATCCACAGCCCCAGCCGAGCCGGCCTCACCTCAGGGCCCGCCGCCAGCGTCTCCTCCTCGGGCACAGGTGCGGTGCTGTGGCCGCCCATCCAACCGCATTGCTGGCCGTCCAGCCACCAGGCGTTCCCACTGCCGCGAGCCACGCCGCGCACCGACCCTGCTGCAGAAAACGAAGCATAAGCCAGAGACCGACCGATACACAAAGCAAGCCGTCGCCTCGCCTCTTGTCCTTCCTGCCTTCCTTCCGCCCCCGCCCTTCTCACACCACCGCCTCTCCACTTTCGCCCCCCCCCCCCTCCTTTTTTTTTTTGTTTTCTTCTTTCTTTCTTTCTTTCTTTTGGCCCTCTCTCCTTCCCGCCATGGCGGTTACGGCACCGCCTGCAGCGGCAGATTTTTTGCGCCCACACGCCTACTCCTACCACCATTAACCTTGCCCTGCCCTGCCCTGCCCATCAACGTCGCAGTCGAACCGACGCTTGCCAACACACATTACGCGCCGCCGCCACAGCACCTTCCCTTCCCACAACACACCGACGTCATCACACGCACCCAAAACAGGGGCCACGACCGTGTTCCTCGCCCACTCCCATCCCGCACGGTACGCACATTCCCAACTACTACCGCGCACCCTCCCTTTCCAATCTGTGTGTCTCTGTGTCTGTGTCCTGTCCGCGCGTGACGCCTCCCAACATCCGCCGTCCCCCGTCCCGTTTTCGCCCCCATGCCGTCGTCGCGCCGCCTCCTCCCCGTCCACCGCCGCCCCTGTCCGCCCCGCACCACACCATACACCGCTGCTTGTCCCGGCCGTTGCCACCAAAGGCGCCGACCGCAAACGCGCCACGCCGCAGCCCCCGTGCGTCTCGCGCTCGCTTCCATCTCCGTGCCGACGCTGCCTCTCTTCCCACTCGCACTCGACCTCGACAACACAGTCTTTGGCTCCGCCACTGCGTGTTCCGGTGGTACGCACGCTGCAACACGTATGTATTCATTACCAGAGCGATGGCGAGGCATGACAGCATCTCTGTCTGACCAGAGAGTTCTTTATCGCTGCTAGTCGGCGCTTGGACCGCGCCAGACGACAGTAGTGGCACGCACCGGGTCGCCAGGAACAGTTGTTATATATATTGTAGCGCGAGTCGGGAGAGGTAGTAGTCGGTCAACAGTAGTAGCGGGTGGACGGTTGTACTGAGCGGGCGTCGGCGGCGTGCTCTGCTCGTCTCGCGACTCTGGTCACGGTTCGGGACGATGTATAGTATATTGTGTTATAATCAAAAGGTGGTGTGACGCTGCATTGCGCAAATCTGATAACGTATGTTCATTGTACTTATTTTGTTCAACAACAAAAGCCCCACTATTACTTTTTTTCTAAAGTAACTTTTGTCTCTTAACGAAAAACATTCACTTTTTAAAGACTACTTCCTATGGCATTTCCCTCCAAGGAGTGCAATTAATTACCAGCCAGCACTCATTCATTGCACACAGCTGTGTAAGGGGTATCTACAATTGAGGAGCGGATATAAATGCAATTTTTTGTTTTTTTTGTTTTTTTTTTTTTGTGTGTGTGTGTTGTAACCTCCCAGCAAATTTTAAAATAATGGACAATGTTATTTACGGATGCCAATGGACATTGCGCTAATTGTAACCTCGCCCACAATGAGAGGTATTGAAAATGGCAACAAAAATGTGAAATTCGCAATCTGACTCAAATATAAAGTCTTCACACAACATTTAAAAAAGTCCGTTCAGTGACAAGAAACTTCAATTAAACCGAAATATCGGTCTTTGGCCCTGTGCAAAACAATCAGAATTAAAGTGTTACCTCCGAATAAATGGATGTCACATTTCTGCTCTGGTTGTTGCGCAGCGCTTGGAGGAACTGCATTGCAAATAGTAATATTCTCTTTTTTTGTGATTTTAGTGACATTTTTCTTCAAAGAAGTGGAATGAAATGTGAAGTGCAACGAACTCTTTAGTTCAATAAAAAATTAAATGTTTGAAAAATGCTTTTGAAATAAAAATTATTATTGGGGAACTTGTTGGAGAATAATTACAATAAGTACAATTTTTCATTATCTAATGATTGTATTAATTAACAGTATACCTTATTCACCATCTTGACCAGTGTTGCCGACCGCCTACATCACACAACCGCACTCGGCTGCTACTACTGACCGACCGCTCTGCATGACGACTATTAGCGTACTGCACGCGACGACTACTGACAGAGTACAGCCCTCAACTACACAGAGCTACGGACTCGCAACGACTACTGACTGACTGACTGACTGACTGACTGACTGACTGACTGACTGACTGACTGACTGAGAACCGCTCGCAACACGCGCAGTCCAGCGCAAACTCTCTGGTCACAGATGCTACAATGTCTCGCCATCGCTACTATGTTACATACGTGTTTCAGTGTCCTTTTTCATTGGGGTAACGATCTTTGGCTCTTTTTATTCTGAATACAGGGCCAAAGGTCAACGCTGCTGCCCTTATACAATTTATCAGGTTTCATTATGTCTGTTGCAATGTTACATACGGTTCACTCTTTCATTAATATTATCGTTGGGTTTGTTTTGTAGGGACGTTAACATTCTGGCACATTTTTATTATCATCGGACTCTCTGCTATTTGTGCAGGGAGGTTATACCTGGGTCCATTTACATTTTAATATTGATAGACTTTTTGTTTTCTTTTTTGTTTCTTGTTGTTTTTCCTTCTTTTTTTTTGTTGTTTTTTTTTTTGTTTTGTTTTTCCCGCTCTCACCACCACCGCCGCATCACGCCTTCCGTTTTCTTGGTTTCTTTTCTGTTCTTCAACTGCTTCAACATCACCGCGCCCCATTTCCACACCACAGCCATCAGCCTCCAAGACGGGCGGGCGCAGTGTGCCATTTCCGGCGCACAAGCACACCCGTACGGTACTCTCCTCGCCCCCACGCCACCAACAACACAGCGACCACGCGGCTTTCAGGCACGGCACGGCACCGGCGAAATGCGCCGCCCCCGCCCCTCCGCGCATCCGTCCGTCTCGCCACGTTCACTGACAGCCGCGTCTGCGGCTACACCACGACAACCACAACACAACACCGCTCCCCTCCCTGGCAACTCACATTGTTTTTCTCCTCCTCTTTTGCACAAACCACAACGCCGAGCACAGGCGCAAGCCACCCACACCGCGCCCCTCCCCGTCCCGTCTTTGGCCGCCGCTCCTCGTTTCCTCGTTTGCCCCCTCCCATCTCCCGAAATGCCATGCCATGCCAGCAGCGTTACGCATGCCCCTCCCCTGTCCACACAACACTACCGCCTAACGAACAGCCTTTTCCGGGCCACATCCAGGGCACGCCCACCTCCAAACACTGCCAATTCACGGACACACACACACACACACACACACACTCACTTTCTCGACACCTTTCTGTACGGAGGGTGCGTCATCTCGACCGTGACAGAGTGACGGCAACTATCGACGATCCATTTCCCCCCACTGGTAAAACATGTCCACTAACACCTACATACATCATTCAAGTACACAGACAATAGCATACACACAATGGGAGGGCACACGAACATGGACGGCACGGCACTGTCATACACTCTTCCTCAGAACCATATCAACAAACGTTACGTACATCCGGGAAAGCGAAAGCGAAAGCCCAATGCAGCCGTCAAAGGTAACGTTCACCACGGCAGACACTTGCAGCCGCGCCGCCGTTAAACGCATTTCAGTGCGGCTCCAATACGCCTCCGACACGGGAACGTTCCGTTGCTCTACGAATGCGTTTCTCCCCTTTTTCCCTTCCTCTCTCTTTTGCCCCCCCTCCTTGCACTCTTGCCTCATTCCTCACGTTCTGCCCAGACATTCGACCGATCAAAGTCAACCTTTCGTTACCGTTCTCAGCGCGACGGTGTACAACAGTATGACGGGTGTGCCCAAGACTTCGGTTCAGTTGCGTGACGCCGGTCTATCGCGCCGATCGACAGTTACTCAGGGGGCGACGCATCGGACCACGTCACCGACACACAAAACACTTTCAAACAAACAAATACATACCGGATGGACACAGACAAACACGTGTACAGACATTCGCCAAACAAACGACCGCCGCCGTCGTCGTCTAGCGTGCATCTTGAATGACGACATCGGTGTGCGTGCGTCGTACGCAATCAGTCAGACACGGCTATCAAACATCAGAGTCGAATGGTACATCATCGTGCGTGTCGCCGTACACGTACAGTACAATACAACAACAATGCGTCTTAATGGCACGTTCATTTCAACGTCACTCACACACCTCCACGCTGCAGTTACGTCGCACCATTGTCAAACTCGGCGTACAGCAAAGGGAATAGTGGGCGGCAAAAAAAAAACCAAACAAAAACATTTCACATTTCACCCTCGCCATGTATGATGTGCAAAAAAACAAACCCGCAAACGGCCGTCGTTACGGTGACACAAAAGTCGCCGATCACACTGTCCCCCCTCGCAGACGGGTAACACACACACACACACACACACACACACACCAACAACACCAATGGGTCAAAAACCACGCCAACGAGGCGTGCCACCATTCCACGCCACGGCGACCAACCTCGTGGCCGTACCCCGCGCAACACGCTTTGACGCGCCCCCCCCCCCCACCCACAATCAAAATGCACACATACATCACAGCCGTCCACACAAACAACAACAACAATTCCGCCCTTCCCGCAAAAGGCAAGTTGGTGGCCCTGAAAAGGGCCGTTTTGCCGCTCTCGCAACGGAGGAGCCTTCTCTCTCCATCCTTCCTTCCATTCCAGAGCCACCTCCTTACTTGGAGCTCGTGTACTTGGTCACCGCCTTCGTGCCCTCGCTCACGGCGTGCTTGGCCAGCTCGCCAGGCAGCAACAGCCGCACAGCGGTCTGGATCTCGCGGGACGTGATGGTCGAGCGCTTGTTGTAGTGCGCCAGGCGAGAAGCCTCGGCCGCAATGCGCTCGAAAATGTCGTTCACGAAGCTGTTCATGATGCTCATCGCCTTCGACGAGATGCCCGTGTCAGGGTGCACCTGCTTCAGCACCTTGTAGATGTAGATGGCATAGCTCTCCTTCCTCTTGCGCTTCTTCTTCTTGTCGCCCTTCGAAATGTTCTTCTGCGCCTTGCCAGCCTTCTTGGCGGCCTTCCCGCTAGTCTTGGGCGGCATCTCGAACCAACGTACGGCAGCAGCAACACCAGTAGCAAGCGCTCCGCTCTAGTCAGCGTCTCCCCACACAGTGGCACCCGCCGCCAGCCGCCGCCGCACCTTTACCAGCTCGCCCTGTTGCGGCCGCCGACCAATGTGGGCGCGCGCGCAACCGGCCGCCGCACCCGAGCCCATAAAGCACCCCCACCCCGGCTGCGCCGGCACGCACTCCGCTGCTCGACTCGCTGCCGCTCGCACCGGTCGTTTTTCGTTTCCGTTTCGTGTGCACCGTCGCTAGCCCATCGCCATGTCCGGACGCGGAAAGGGAGGCAAAGTCAAGGGCAAGTCAAAGTCCCGCTCAAGCAGGGCTGGGCTCCAGTTCCCGGTCGGCAGAATCCACCGCCTCCTGCGCAAGGGAAACTACGCAGAGCGCGTCGGCGCCGGGGCCCCCGTCTACCTCGCCGCCGTCATGGAGTACCTCGCGGCTGAGGTGCTCGAGCTGGCCGGAAACGCGGCCCGCGACAACAAGAAGACGCGCATCATCCCGCGCCACCTGCAGCTTGCCATCCGCAACGACGAGGAGCTCAACAAGCTCCTGTCGGGCGTCACCATCGCACAGGGTGGTGTCCTGCCCAACATCCAGGCCGTCCTGCTGCCAAAGAAGACCGAGAAGAAGGCCTAAAGGAGGCCAGGCAATCGCAGCGCCGCGTGCTCCCCTGCACGCAACGCGCTTTGCCGGCTCGGCCCACAACAATCGGCCCTTTTCAGGGCCACCACACAAACCTACGTCCAAAGCAAAATTTCAGTCGTCCTCGCCGCACCTTGTTTTGTTTTAACTTTGCACAGCCGCCGCCGGCGCACGTCCGCCATCTTGTCGTCCACACAGCCCGTGTGGCCCAACACACACACACACACACACACATTTTGCACCGTCGCAGTCGCCTTCCAAACCGACAACGGCAGCAATAATGACCATTGTTAAAGGGAGGCGTGTCGACACACCGCCCTCCACTCCCGCGCGCAACGGCCGTCGACACGAACGAAACAGCTGATCCGGCCGCCTATGCCCACACGCCTTGCCTCGGAAACCCCAACGCCGCCGCAAACAAACACACAGAGACAAACCACGCAAGCAAATAATCACCGCCTCTCGCACAACAACACACAGCCCGCCATCTCCGTCGCGATCGATACAAAGACACACAATAACAAACACACAAACGAAGCAGCTCCACACACAGCCAGCCACATGACACGTTTCCTTTCCTTCTCCCCTCCCAGTCACATCACGTCGCTCAAACGGAAAGAAACAAACAAACAAACAACACAGCGCACACACGCAGCAACAACACAGACTCTTTCGCACTTTTCAACTTCCGAACAGTGTGGTGGCCCTGAAAAGGGCCGTTTTCTAGTCTCTCCCACCCACAAGCACGGCCGCGGGAAGGCCAGCGCCCGCTGCGACGCAGCCTAACCGCCGAAACCGTACAGGGTGCGCCCCTGCCTCTTCAGGGCGTACACCACGTCCATGGCCGTCACAGTCTTGCGCTTGGCGTGCTCAGTGTACGTCACCGCGTCGCGGATCACGTTCTCCAGGAACACCTTCAGCACCCCGCGGGTCTCCTCGTAGATCAGACCAGAGATGCGCTTCACGCCGCCCCTGCGAGCCAGGCGGCGGATGGCGGGCTTCGTGATGCCCTGGATGTTGTCGCGCAACACCTTGCGGTGCCGCTTGGCGCCACCCTTGCCGAGCCCCTTTCCTCCCTTGCCGCGGCCTGTCATCCTTCCTTCCTTCCTCGGGCAAAGCAACAACGTGCACACACAAACAGCAGCTGCAGCGGCTGGCGAGTCGGCTACGGTCTGCGCCCAGCGCGCCCGCCGCCCCCCTATATAGACTCTGGCCCGCCCTCCCCCCACCACGCGCAACCGAGGGCATATAAGCGCAGCACGGAGGCGCGCGGGCCCGTTGTCAAGGCAGCACCGGACGCCGCGCCGCACCTAACCTCCACGCACGCCGCTCCGCTACCGCTACCGCTACCGCCATGGCCCGCACAAAGCAAACGGCCCGCAAGTCCACCGGCGGAAAGGCGCCGCGCAAACAGCTCGCCACCAAGGCGGCGAGGAAGAGCGCGCCCGCCACCGGAGGCGTCAAGAAGCCCCACCGCTACAGGCCGGGCACCGTCGCCCTGCGAGAAATCAGGCGCTACCAGAAGAGCACAGAGCTGCTCATCCGCAAGCTGCCATTCCAGCGCCTAGTGCGCGAGATCGCCCAGGACTTCAAGACCGACCTGCGCTTCCAGAGCTCCGCAGTCATGGCCCTGCAGGAGGCCAGCGAGGCCTACCTCGTCGGCCTCTTCGAAGACACCAACCTGTGCGCAATCCACGCCAAGCGCGTCACCATCATGCCCAAGGACATCCAGCTCGCGCGCCGCATCCGCGGCGAGCGCGCCTAAACCGCGCCGCGGCACCGCACCGCACAAACAAAAACGGCCCTTTTCAGGGCCACTAACGTCTCTCCGTCGCGAGCAAACTTTGTCGGTCGCCTGCCTCTCGCCCCGCAACCCAAAAACAAAAACCACCACTTCCCGTCCGTCCGCCACACCCGCTCACTCTGCCTGCCTGCTAGCAGCGCGCAACAATCACACATCATCCCTCCCCGGCGCTCAAAGCGCACAATGCCCAACGGCCGACGTCACACCGCACGGGTGGCTGGCCGGCCGCCGCCGCTTTCGTTTCGAAAACAAAAAAACCCGCACTCCACTCCGACGGCCAACGGCCAGGCAGGCGCGCTCGCTCGCTCTACACGCCACCGAAATCCCCGCCGACTCCTTCCGCATCTCAACGTGCCCCCCGTTGCAAAACATAACACACACACACACACACACACAAAGGAACAAAACAAAACAAAGACCAGACACGACTCGACAAGACAGACATCCGAGAAGAACGAACGCAGGCAAGCCAACCAACGTATTCAAACAAAACAACGTGACAGAAAACCAACCGTCGGCCGCCGCCACAAACACGGCGACAATCAACCACGACAACAACAACAACAACAACAACAACACCGCTTACCGCTACCGCCGCCCACACCCGCCACCGACCCCCGCAATCCAACCACCACGGCACGCAAACAGCATCCCCACGGGCATACAGAAACGCCAGACAGACACCCACACCAAACGCAACACGACAATCAAAACCTTCCCCGACATGCTTTGATGGCCCTGAGAAGGGCCGTTTTGGGCCGCGCGTCTCTTGCGCGCCACTAGACGACGACGGGGGGTGGGGACGACGGAGTCAAGCGCCAAACCCTTCCTTTCCCATCTCTTTCTCCTCTACTCTACTTCTTCTTCTTGGGCGAAGCCTTCGCCTTAGACGGCGTCGTCGCCTTCTTCGGGCGCGGCGCCTTCGGCTTCTTCGTCGGAACCTTGGCGGCCTTCTTCGCCTTCGACGGCGACTTGGCCTTGGCCGGCTTGGCCGCAGCCGCCTTCTTCGCACCCGCGGGAGCGGCCGACGCCGCAGACGCCTTCTTGGCGGCGCCCGCCTTCCGACCGGTCGCCGCCTTCACGCCACCAGCCTTCTTTGCGCCGGCCGCACGGGCGCCCTTCTTCTCCTTGCTGGCCGGAGCGGCGCGCTTCTTCTTGGCACCGCCAGCACGAGCCTTGCCGCCCTCGGCCGCCCCCCCGCCGCCGGCGCCGGCAAGCTTGAACGAGCCGGACGCGCCCTTCCCCTTCGTCTGCACCAGCTCGCCCGCCACGACGGCCGACTTGAGGTACTTCTTGATAAACGGCGCCAGCTTCTCCGCGTCCAGCTTGTAGTGCGCGGCTATGTACTTCTTGATCGCCTGCAGCGACGACCCGCCGCGCTCCTTCAGACTCTTGATGGCGGCCGTCACCATCTCAGAGGTGCGCGGGTGCGCAGGCTTGGCGCGCGGCTTCTTCGCAGACGACGCAGACTTGGCCTTCTTCGTAGTGCCGGTGGCGGCGGGTGCCGCAGCAGTCTCGTTCGTAGCCGCCTGATCTGCCATTTCGACGACGCGCGTAACACACAGCGAGAGCGAGCGGGACGGCAGGCAGGCACGCAAGCACAGCACAGCAGCAGAGCAGAGAATCACAAGGCCCAGCCAGTGTCGCGGGCGGGCGCGGACGGCCGAGAGAGCGGCCGCCACTCTGCGCGCCGCCGCGCCGCGCCTCCCGCGCTTGCTACCGCCCAACGTCCGACAGCCTGTGCGGAGCAGCCCCAAACCTGCGCCACAACCGCCCGCGCCTTTCAAACCACCGAGGATGGGGCTACACACAGCCACACCACAGTCGCCAACCAGTCGCCACGGCAGCGCCGCAAACCACGGCCAAACTGCAGCTACCGCGCGCTACAGCCTGGGTCGGCCCGCCGAGAATCGCCGCCCCCGCCCAAATGCCGCCCCCACAGCCCCAGCCGACGACCCGCCACAATGGCCAAACCTTCGGCAAAACTCCCACACCGTCGCCGCGGCAGCCCGGCCAGCGCGGCCGGCGCCACAGCCACACAAGCCGAGGCGTGCGGCGATGACGGCCGTGCAAACGCGCCTCCGCCGCCCCATCGCCTTCCGTCGCCCTCCCGCCGTTTCCCGATCGGCCCGCAGCCGTCGGGCCACATCGCGCGCCGTCCTCCTCCTCTCGCCCGCCAACATTCACAGCCGTTTCTCAACAATTGCCCGCCGCAAACGGACGCCGCCTGCGCAACAGGCGCCGCCGCCCCTCGCCGCTTCCGACCCAACCCCTCGACCGAGGCAAACCGCAATCCGAATCTACAGACCAACCCAATCTGCCGTCAAGCACACACGACAGCCGACCTTACACGTTACGCGTTACACATTACGTTTACACGTCTACGTTAGGTTAGGTTAGGTGGACGTGGGTTAGGTTAAGGGGACTTGGGTTAGGTTAAGCGTCAAACTTAGGTTAAGCATTCAAACACGTCAGGCGTCAGAGGTTAGGTTAGGTTAGGTTAGGTTAGGTTACACGTTAGGTTAAGGGGTCGGTGCTAGGTTAAGAAGCGTCAAACGTAGGTTAAAAAAGCGTTCAAACGTGAGGCGTGAGCCGGACAGCTTACCTTACGTAGACGTTAGGGGCTCACAGGCTGAGCTCACCTCGCCACACCACAGGTTAGGTTAGGTTAGGTTCGGTTCGGTTCGGTTCGCTCGGCTCAGCGTAAAGCGCCGAGGTCAGGGTTACGTTCGTTCACCTTCGGGCGCCACACTTTCGGTTGAAAGGTCGCGACGGGACGACGTCGGCAGGCACGCCGCAAACGAACAAAAACGTACAGACGACGTCGGAAACCGCCGACAGACGGGGGAGCAGCACGACCACGACCAGACACCGAGCGCGAACGAGACACACGCGAACCACCCCCACCGGCCAAAGGGCACCACACAACAACCCAGAGCACCACGTGTCGACACCAGAGCAACCCGCCGCTCACGCGACATGGCTGGCACCGAAGGGCAACCGCCCGCAACTGCGCTTTCCGCGCCGGCCCGGATGCACGTCGTGCTACAACAACACCACTACCGTACACAGCCGCTGTTCACAACATCACTATCAATGGCGCGCCCGCGGCTCGCCGCCGTCGCAGTCGCAGCCCCAACGCCAGCACCTTTGCACCACCATTCACACGCACCGCAACACAGCTCGCCGACACAGCCGAACAAAACAAACACCACACAACAACAGCAACAACGCCGCCGCCTCTACTTGTGCCGGCGACCCACCCCGCCGATGGCGCACCTTTCGCCAGCCGGCAATCGACACACACGCACCCACCCACCGGGGCCCAGTGCAAAAAAAAAAAAAAAAAAAAACACACAAAAACAAAAAAACCAAACAACACAAACGACACGGGAAGCGCACACCGCCACTTCGCGCGCACGCCACCAACCAGTCGTCGTCTCAAAATAACAAACACAAACAAAATAAACTAACAACTAGGGCAACACAAAACCAAAACGCCTCGCACGAACCGCCCACAAAAAGGACAAGCACACGCACAGCCTCTGCTGACGACCACGACGCAGCGGCACGCTGCTCCTGTCCCGCGCCCCGCGCCCCACTCGATTCACAACTCACGCGACACCGTCAACGACGGGCTCGCTTCCCGCAACCTACCACCTTTCCGCCACGACGCACAGCCCCAGCCCCACCCGACGACGCCCGTGGCAACGACTGCACTTTCACCACCGCCTCCCCCTTCCCCCCCCAAACACACACACACACACACACACACACACACACACACACACACACACACAGCCAGCCAAAAACGCACTCGCGACCCACACATGCACGTGCATCGGCACACGCCAACCAGTCAACGTCGACAACCACACGCAAGGCTCGAAACGAAACCGGCGTCCTTCCACGTTGCCATCAAGCTACGCGACACAAGACACAAGGAACCAACACAACAGCCGGCCCCACTAATTCCCACTCTGACGCCGCAAAAAGCACACCGAAACCGCCAAACGCACGCACATTCCCCTTCGCACTGACACCACCGACCGGCTCGCTACCACACACCTCTCGGCAGCCGTTTCACGCCAATTCGCCACACCGCCCACACAGTCGACAAGCGCCCGCCCTGTACGGCACACGCAACGACGCAGCGCAGCAAAGGGCGCCCGCAACACATACCTCTCCGCCGCCCGACGCGCCAACCGCCACACCACACCGCCAGCCACTCGCAAATTGTGCACTGCCACCAGCCACACGTCCAACACGCCGCGCCGCCTCCGGCCGCCCGCCAGGGGGCGCTCACGTCCGCGACAACAGCGCGGCCCGCCGGGCCGGGCCGGGCCGGGCCGAACCGAACCGAGCCGCCGCTGCTCTGCACTCGGCACGGCCACACCCTGCTGCAGACCGGGCTCGTCCCTCTGTACGCGTCTGCCTGCGCATCAACACAACACGACCTTTTTTTTTTTCTCTCTACCGCCATCCCTCCTCCTCGCGTTTTACTCGTTGTTGCAGCAGCGGCGCACACCTACACATCCACAGCCCCAGCCGAGCCGGCCTCACCTCAGGGCCCGCCGCCAGCGTCTCCTCCTCGGGCACAGGTGCGGTGCTGTGGCCGCCCATCCAACCGCATTGCTGGCCGTCCAGCCACCAGGCGTTCCCACTGCCGCGAGCCACGCCGCGCACCGACCCTGCTGCAGAAAACGAAGCATAGCCAGAGACCGACCGATACACAAAGCAAGCCGTCGCCTCGCCTCTTGTCCTTCCTGCCTTCCTTCCGCCCCCGCCCTTCTCACACCAC
This sequence comes from Schistocerca piceifrons, assembly GCF_021461385.2. Classification (NCBI taxonomy): domain Eukaryota; kingdom Metazoa; phylum Arthropoda; class Insecta; order Orthoptera; family Acrididae; genus Schistocerca; species Schistocerca piceifrons. The sequence goes on along the minus strand of NW_025727078.1, from coordinate 17,752 downwards.
CGCCTCTCCACTTTCGCCCCCCCCCCCCTCCTTTTTTTTTTTGTTTTCTTCTTTCTTTCTTTCTTTCTTTTGGCCCTCTCTCCTTCCCGCCATGGCGGTTACGGCACCGCCTGCAGCGGCAGATTTTTTGCGCCCACACGCCTACTCCTACCACCATTAACCTTGCCCTGCCCTGCCCTGCCCATCAACGTCGCAGTCGAACCGACGCTTGCCAACACACATTACGCGCCGCCGCCACAGCACCTTCCCTTCCCACAACACACCGACGTCATCACACGCACCCAAAACAGGGGCCACGACCGTGTTCCTCGCCCACTCCCATCCCGCACGGTACGCACATTCCCAACTACTACCGCGCACCCTCCCTTTCCAATCTGTGTGTCTCTGTGTCTGTGTCCTGTCCGCGCGTGACGCCTCCCAACATCCGCCGTCCCCCGTCCCGTTTTCGCCCCCATGCCGTCGTCGCGCCGCCTCCTCCCCGTCCACCGCCGCCCCTGTCCGCCCCGCACCACACCATACACCGCTGCTTGTCCCGGCCGTTGCCACCAAAGGCGCCGACCGCAAACGCGCCACGCCGCAGCCCCCGTGCGTCTCGCGCTCGCTTCCATCTCCGTGCCGACGCTGCCTCTCTTCCCACTCGCACTCGACCTCGACAACACAGTCTTTGGCTCCGCCACTGCGTGTTCCGGTGGTACGCACGCTGCAACACGTATGTATTCATTACCAGAGCGATGGCGAGGCATGACAGCATCTCTGTCTGACCAGAGAGTTCTTTATCGCTGCTAGTCGGCGCTTGGACCGCGCCAGACGACAGTAGTGGCACGCACCGGGTCGCCAGGAACAGTTGTTATATATATTGTAGCGCGAGTCGGGAGAGGTAGTAGTCGGTCGACAGTAGTAGCGGGTGGACGGTTGTACTGAGCGGGCGTCGGCGGCGTGCTCTGCTCGTCTCGCGACTCTGGTCACGGTTCGGGACGATGTATAGTATATTGTGTTATAATCAAAAGGTGGTGTGACGCTGCATTGCGCAAATCTGATAACGTATGTTCATTGTACTTATTTTGTTCAACAACAAAAGCCCCACTATTACTTTTTTTCTAAAGTAACTTTTGTCTCTTAACGAAAAACATTCACTTTTTAAAGACTACTTCCTATGGCATTTCCCTCCAAGGAGTGCAATTAATTACCAGCCAGCACTCATTCATTGCACACAGCTGTGTAAGGGGTATCTACAATTGAGGAGCGGATATAAATGCAATTTTTTGTTTTTTTTGTTTTTTTTTTTTGTGTGTGTGTGTTGTAACCTCCCAGCAAATTTTAAAATAATGGACAATGTTATTTACGGATGCCAATGGACATTGCGCTAATTGTAACCTCGCCCACAATGAGAGGTATTGAAAATGGCAACAAAAATGTGAAATTCGCAATCTGACTCAAATATAAAGTCTTCACACAACATTTAAAAAAGTCCGTTCAGTGACAAGAAACTTCAATTAAACCGAAATATCGGTCTTTGGCCCTGTGCAAAACAATCAGAATTAAAGTGTTACCTCCGAATAAATGGATGTCACATTTCTGCTCTGGTTGTTGCGCAGCGCTTGGAGGAACTGCATTGCAAATAGTAATATTCTCTTTTTTTGTGATTTTAGTGACATTTTTCTTCAAAGAAGTGGAATGAAATGTGAAGTGCAACGAACTCTTTAGTTCAATAAAAAATTAAATGTTTGAAAAATGCTTTTGAAATAAAAATTATTATTGGGGAACTTGTTGGAGAATAATTACAATAAATACAATTTTTCATTATCTAATGATTGTATTAATTAACAGTATACCTTATTCACCATCTTGACCAGTGTTGCCGACCGCCTACATCACACAACCGCACTCGGCTGCTACTACTGACCGACCGCTCTGCATGACGACTATTAGCGTACTGCACGCGACGACTACTGACAGAGTACAGCCCTCAACTACACAGAGCTACGGACTCGCAACGACTACTGACTGACTGACTGACTGACTGACTGACTGACTGACTGACTGACTGAGAACCGCTCGCAACACGCGCAGTCCAGCGCAAACTCTCTGGTCACAGATGCTACAATGTCTCGCCATCGCTACTATGTTACATACGTGTTTCAGTGTCTTTTTCATTGGGGTAACGATCTTTGGCTCTTTTTATTCTGAATACAGGGCCAAAGGTCAACGCTGCTGCCCTTATACAATTTATCAGGTTTCATTATGTCTGTTGCAATGTTACATACGGTTCACTCTTTCATTAATATTATCGTTGGGTTTGTTTTGTAGGGACGTTAACATTCTGGCACATTTTTATTATCATCGGACTCTCTGCTATTTGTGCAGGGAGGTTATACCTGGGTCCATTTACATTTTAATATTGATAGACTTTTTGTTTTCTTTTTTGTTTCTTGTTGTTTTTCCTTCTTTTTTTTTGTTGTTTTTTTTTTTGTTTTGTTTTTCCCGCTCTCACCACCACCGCCGCATCACGCCTTCCGTTTTCTTGGTTTCTTTTCTGTTCTTCAACTGCTTCAACATCACCGCGCCCCATTTCCACACCACAGCCATCAGCCTCCAAGACGGGCGGGCGCAGTGTGCCATTTCCGGCGCACAAGCACACCCGTACGGTACTCTCCTCGCCCCCACGCCACCAACAACACAGCGACCACGCGGCTTTCAGGCACGGCACGGCACCGGCGAAATGCGCCGCCCCCGCCCCTCCGCGCATCCGTCCGTCTCGCCACGTTCACTGACAGCCGCGTCTGCGGCTACACCACGACAACCACAACACAACACCGCTCCCCTCCCTGGCAACTCACATTGTTTTTCTCCTCCTCTTTTGCACAAACCACAACGCCGAGCACAGGCGCAAGCCACCCACACCGCGCCCCTCCCCGTCCCGTCTTTGGCCGCCGCTCCTCGTTTCCTCGTTTGCCCCCTCCCATCTCCCGAAATGCCATGCCATGCCAGCAGCGTTACGCATGCCCCTCCCCTGTCCACACAACACTACCGCCTAACGAACAGCCTTTTCCGGGCCACATCCAGGGCACGCCCACCTCCAAACACTGCCAATTCACGGACACACACACACACACACACACTCACTTTCTCGACACCTTTCTGTACGGAGGGTGCGTCATCTCGACCGTGACAGAGTGACGGCAACTATCGACGATCCATTTCCCCCCACTGGTAAAACATGTCCACTAACACCTACATACATCATTCAAGTACACAGACAATAGCATACACACAATGGGAGGGCACACGAACATGGACGGCACGGCACTGTCATACACTCTTCCTCAGAACCATATCAACAAACGTTACGTACATCCGGGAAAGCGAAAGCGAAAGCCCAATGCAGCCGTCAAAGGTAACGTTCACCACGGCAGACACTTGCAGCCGCGCCGCCGTTAAACGCATTTCAGTGCGGCTCCAATACGCCTCCGACACGGGAACGTTCCGTTGCTCTACGAATGCGTTTCTCCCCTTTTTCCCTTCCTCTCTCTTTTGCCCCCCCTCCTTGCACTCTTGCCTCATTCCTCACGTTCTGCCCAGACATTCGACCGATCAAAGTCAACCTTTCGTTACCGTTCTCAGCGCGACGGTGTACAACAGTATGACGGGTGTGCCCAAGACTTCGGTTCAGTTGCGTGACGCCGGTCTATCGCGCCGATCGACAGTTACTCAGGGGGCGACGCATCGGACCACGTCACCGACACACAAAACACTTTCAAACAAACAAATACATACCGGATGGACACAGACAAACACGTGTACAGACATTCGCCAAACAAACGACCGCCGCCGTCGTCGTCTAGCGTGCATCTTGAATGACGACATCGGTGTGCGTGCGTCGTACGCAATCAGTCAGACACGGCTATCAAACATCAGAGTCGAATGGTACATCATCGTGCGTGTCGCCGTACACGTACAGTACAATACAACAACAATGCGTCTTAATGGCACGTTCATTTCAACGTCACTCACACACCTCCACGCTGCAGTTACGTCGCACCATTGTCAAACTCGGCGTACAGCAAAGGGAATAGTGGGCGGCAAAAAAAAAACCAAACAAAAACATTTCACATTTCACCCTCGCCATGTATGATGTGCAAAAAAACAAACCCGCAAACGGCCGTCGTTACGGTGACACAAAAGTCGCCGATCACACTGTCCCCCCTCGCAGACGGGTAACACACACACACACACACACACACACACACACACCAACAACACCAATGGGTCAAAAACCACGCCAACGAGGCGTGCCACCATTCCACGCCACGGCGACCAACCTCGTGGCCGTACCCCGCGCAACACGCTTTGACGCGCCCCCCCCCCCACCCACAATCAAAATGCACACATACATCACAGCCGTCCACACAAACAACAACAACAATTCCGCCCTTCCCGCAAAAGGCAAGTTGGTGGCCCTGAAAAGGGCCGTTTTGCCGCTCTCGCAACGGAGGAGCCTTCTCTCTCCATCCTTCCTTCCATTCCAGAGCCACCTCCTTACTTGGAGCTCGTGTACTTGGTCACCGCCTTCGTGCCCTCGCTCACGGCGTGCTTGGCCAGCTCGCCAGGCAGCAACAGCCGCACAGCGGTCTGGATCTCGCGGGACGTGATGGTCGAGCGCTTGTTGTAGTGCGCCAGGCGAGAAGCCTCGGCCGCAATGCGCTCGAAAATGTCGTTCACGAAGCTGTTCATGATGCTCATCGCCTTCGACGAGATGCCCGTGTCAGGGTGCACCTGCTTCAGCACCTTGTAGATGTAGATGGCATAGCTCTCCTTCCTCTTGCGCTTCTTCTTCTTGTCGCCCTTCGAAATGTTCTTCTGCGCCTTGCCAGCCTTCTTGGCGGCCTTCCCGCTAGTCTTGGGCGGCATCTCGAACCAACGTACGGCAGCAGCAACACCAGTAGCAAGCGCTCCGCTCTAGTCAGCGTCTCCCCACACAGTGGCACCCGCCGCCAGCCGCCGCCGCACCTTTACCAGCTCGCCCTGTTGCGGCCGCCGACCAATGGGGCGCGCGCGCAACCGGCCGCCGCACCCGAGCCCATAAAGCACCCCCACCCCGGCTGCGCCGGCACGCACTCCGCTGCTCGACTCGCTGCCGCTCGCACCGGTCGTTTTTCGTTTCCGTTTCGTGTGCACCGTCGCTAGCCCATCGCCATGTCCGGACGCGGAAAGGGAGGCAAAGTCAAGGGCAAGTCAAAGTCCCGCTCAAGCAGGGCTGGGCTCCAGTTCCCGGTCGGCAGAATCCACCGCCTCCTGCGCAAGGGAAACTACGCAGAGCGCGTCGGCGCCGGGGCCCCCGTCTACCTCGCCGCCGTCATGGAGTACCTCGCGGCTGAGGTGCTCGAGCTGGCCGGAAACGCGGCCCGCGACAACAAGAAGACGCGCATCATCCCGCGCCACCTGCAGCTTGCCATCCGCAACGACGAGGAGCTCAACAAGCTCCTGTCGGGCGTCACCATCGCACAGGGTGGTGTCCTGCCCAACATCCAGGCCGTCCTGCTGCCAAAGAAGACCGAGAAGAAGGCCTAAAGGAGGCCAGGCAATCGCAGCGCCGCGTGCTCCCCTGCACGCAACGCGCTTTGCCGGCTCGGCCCACAACAATCGGCCCTTTTCAGGGCCACCACACAAACCTACGTCCAAAGCAAAATTTCAGTCGTCCTCGCCGCACCTTGTTTTGTTTTAACTTTGCACAGCCGCCGCCGGCGCACGTCCGCCATCTTGTCGTCCACACAGCCCGTGTGGCCCAACACACACACACACACACACACATTTTGCACCGTCGCAGTCGCCTTCCAAACCGACAACGGCAGCAATAATGACCATTGTTAAAGGGAGGCGTGTCGACACACCGCCCTCCACTCCCGCGCGCAACGGCCGTCGACACGAACGAAACAGCTGATCCGGCCGCCTATGCCCACACGCCTTGCCTCGGAAACCCCAACGCCGCCGCAAACAAACACACAGAGACAAACCACGCAAGCAAATAATCACCGCCTCTCGCACAACAACACACAGCCCGCCATCTCCGTCGCGATCGATACAAAGACACACAATAACAAACACACAAACGAAGCAGCTCCACACACAGCCAGCCACATGACACGTTTCCTTTCCTTCTCCCCTCCCAGTCACATCACGTCGCTCAAACGGAAAGAAACAAACAAACAAACAACACAGCGCACACACGCAGCAACAACACAGACTCTTTCGCACTTTTCAACTTCCGAACAGTGTGGTGGCCCTGAAAAGGGCCGTTTTCTAGTCTCTCCCACCCACAAGCACGGCCGCGGGAAGGCCAGCGCCCGCTGCGACGCAGCCTAACCGCCGAAACCGTACAGGGTGCGCCCCTGCCTCTTCAGGGCGTACACCACGTCCATGGCCGTCACAGTCTTGCGCTTGGCGTGCTCAGTGTACGTCACCGCGTCGCGGATCACGTTCTCCAGGAACACCTTCAGCACCCCGCGGGTCTCCTCGTAGATCAGACCAGAGATGCGCTTCACGCCGCCCCTGCGAGCCAGGCGGCGGATGGCGGGCTTCGTGATGCCCTGGATGTTGTCGCGCAACACCTTGCGGTGCCGCTTGGCGCCACCCTTGCCGAGCCCCTTTCCTCCCTTGCCGCGGCCTGTCATCCTTCCTTCCTTCCTCGGGCAAAGCAACAACGTGCACACACAAACAGCAGCTGCAGCGGCTGGCGAGTCGGCTACGGTCTGCGCCCAGCGCGCCCGCCGCCCCCCTATATAGACTCTGGCCCGCCCTCCCCCCACCACGCGCAACCGAGGGCATATAAGCGCAGCACGGAGGCGCGCGGGCCCGTTGTCAAGGCAGCACCGGACGCCGCGCCGCACCTAACCTCCACGCACGCCGCTCCGCTACCGCTACCGCTACCGCCATGGCCCGCACAAAGCAAACGGCCCGCAAGTCCACCGGCGGAAAGGCGCCGCGCAAACAGCTCGCCACCAAGGCGGCGAGGAAGAGCGCGCCCGCCACCGGAGGCGTCAAGAAGCCCCACCGCTACAGGCCGGGCACCGTCGCCCTGCGAGAAATCAGGCGCTACCAGAAGAGCACAGAGCTGCTCATCCGCAAGCTGCCATTCCAGCGCCTAGTGCGCGAGATCGCCCAGGACTTCAAGACCGACCTGCGCTTCCAGAGCTCCGCAGTCATGGCCCTGCAGGAGGCCAGCGAGGCCTACCTCGTCGGCCTCTTCGAAGACACCAACCTGTGCGCAATCCACGCCAAGCGCGTCACCATCATGCCCAAGGACATCCAGCTCGCGCGCCGCATCCGCGGCGAGCGCGCCTAAACCGCGCCGCGGCACCGCACCGCACAAACAAAAACGGCCCTTTTCAGGGCCACTAACGTCTCTCCGTCGCGAGCAAACTTTGTCGGTCGCCTGCCTCTCGCCCCGCAACCCAAAAACAAAAACCACCACTTCCCGTCCGTCCGCCACACCCGCTCACTCTGCCTGCCTGCTAGCAGCGCGCAACAATCACACATCATCCCTCCCCGGCGCTCAAAGCGCACAATGCCCAACGGCCGACGTCACACCGCACGGGTGGCTGGCCGGCCGCCGCCGCTTTCGTTTCGAAAACAAAAAAACCCGCACTCCACTCCGACGGCCAACGGCCAGGCAGGCGCGCTCGCTCGCTCTACACGCCACCGAAATCCCCGCCGACTCCTTCCGCATCTCAACGTGCCCCCCGTTGCAAAACATAACACACACACACACACACACACAAAGGAACAAAACAAAACAAAGACCAGACACGACTCGACAAGACAGACATCCGAGAAGAACGAACGCAGGCAAGCCAACCAACGTATTCAAACAAAACAACGTGACAGAAAACCAACCGTCGGCCGCCGCCACAAACACGGCGACAATCAACCACGACAACAACAACAACAACAACAACAACAACAACACCGCTTACCGCTACCGCCGCCCACACCCGCCACCGACCCCCGCAATCCAACCACCACGGCACGCAAACAGCATCCCCACGGGCATACGGAAACGCCAGACAGACACCCACACCAAACGCAACACGACAATCAAAACCTTCCCCGACATGCTTTGATGGCCCTGAGAAGGGCCGTTTTGGGCCGCGCGTCTCTTGCGCGCCACTAGACGACGACGGGGGGTGGGGACGACGGAGTCAAGCGCCAAACCCTTCCTTTCCCATCTCTTTCTCCTCTACTCTACTTCTTCTTCTTGGGCGAAGCCTTCGCCTTAGACGGCGTCGTCGCCTTCTTCGGGCGCGGCGCCTTCGGCTTCTTCGTCGGAACCTTGGCGGCCTTCTTCGCCTTCGACGGCGACTTGGCCTTGGCCGGCTTGGCCGCAGCCGCCTTCTTCGCACCCGCGGGAGCGGCCGACGCCGCAGACGCCTTCTTGGCGGCGCCCGCCTTCCGACCGGTCGCCGCCTTCACGCCACCAGCCTTCTTTGCGCCGGCCGCACGGGCGCCCTTCTTCTCCTTGCTGGCCGGAGCGGCGCGCTTCTTCTTGGCACCGCCAGCACGAGCCTTGCCGCCCTCGGCCGCCCCCCCGCCGCCGGCGCCGGCAAGCTTGAACGAGCCGGACGCGCCCTTCCCCTTCGTCTGCACCAGCTCGCCCGCCACGACGGCCGACTTGAGGTACTTCTTGATAAACGGCGCCAGCTTCTCCGCGTCCAGCTTGTAGTGCGCGGCTATGTACTTCTTGATCGCCTGCAGCGACGACCCGCCGCGCTCCTTCAGACTCTTGATGGCGGCCGTCACCATCTCAGAGGTGCGCGGGTGCGCAGGCTTGGCGCGCGGCTTCTTCGCAGACGACGCAGACTTGGCCTTCTTCGTAGTGCCGGTGGCGGCGGGTGCCGCAGCAGTCTCGTTCGTAGCCGCCTGATCTGCCATTTCGACGACGCGCGTAACACACAGCGAGAGCGAGCGGGACGGCAGGCAGGCACGCAAGCACAGCACAGCAGCAGAGCAGAGAATGGCTGTCGCATCATGGTGTAGTGTCCTCTATGTTGACACTACTGGTGTGTGGGTGAAGTTCTGGTAGAATCGCTCTACCCTTCCTTCAACAAGTGGGACATCAGTGTCCTTCCAGGTTTTTCTTAGAGAGAAGCTTTTGGGTGTCTTTGCTGCCCTGCTTCGTGGGCAATTTGATACTTGATGCTTGCTGCGGTTTTTTTTTTTTTTTTTTTTTTTTTTTTTTTTTTTTTTTTTTTTTTTTTTTCGCAGCAGATGTGGCTAGGCGCTACTTGTTGCGTAGCAATGTCTTCTAATCTGGTAGGGCGGCAACGTCTGCTGGCCGTCTCAGCAGGTCCGGCCAGCGGAGTGTGTGTCTCCAGTGTGGACGTTGTCCCAGATTCCTTATCAGTGGGTTGGTGGATGTACCCGCTTTGTTGTAGAAGTTTGTGGCCGCTTCTTCGAACCGCCTGCGTAGCGGTACGATGTCTGCGACCACGTGAGTGTCCTCCGTCGGGAAGTCCCTTGGGAGGTGAAGAGCTAACCTGAGAGCCCTGTTCTGCAGTTTTTGCAGCCGCTCCAGGTTAGTTTGCGCCGTGTTGCCCCACACTACCGCCGCGTATTCGAGGAGAGGTCGAATTACGGACTTATATAGCGTGAGGCCGACGCAGGTAGGCAGCGTCGTAGTGGGGTTTAGCAGTGGGTAGAGGAGTCTTAGTCTACCCAGTGCTTTGCCCCTGATGCTCTCCACGTGTGGCCTCCAGGTGAGGTGCCGGTCCAGTGTGACGCCCAGGTACTTCGCAGTACCGTTCCACGGGACCGGGACGCCTCGGACCGAGACTGTAGGCGCGTCGTCCTTGACGTGTCTTGTCGCAATGATGATGGCCTGGGACTTCTCCCCATTGTAAGCCAGGCGCCATTTTTTCGCCCAGTCAGTGAGGGCGTCGGTGGCCGTCTGAAGTTTCCGCTGCAACGCCTCGACGCATCTGCTGCGGCTGTACACGGCTGTGTCGTCCGCATACAGCGCCAGGTTGACGTGGGCTGTGCGCGGTGGGTCGGCCGTGTACAGAGAGTAGAGCGTCGGCCCAACGACCGAGCCTTGAGGTACACCCGCGAGTATACGACGCTCCGTGGAGATTCCACTATCCGCTCTGACGTGGAACGTTCTGCCCTCGAGGTAGCTCTGTAAGAGCTTCACGTGCGACACCGGGACGCCCAGGTCAAATAGTTTGAACAGGAGGCCCCGATGCCACACGGAGTCGAAGGCACGCGACACGTCGAGCAGGAGAGCGCCGAAATACTCGCGTCGGTCGATGGCACCGAACGCCTCCTCTGTTAGGCGCAGCAGCTGGTGTGTCGTGGCGTGTTGACTCCTGAAGCCAAACTGTTCGTTTGGTAGGAGTTGTTCTGCCTCGATGAGCGCCCGCAGGCGGACCAGATACAGGCGTTCGAATATTTTCGAAAGTGCCGGAAGCAGGCTGATTGGCCTGTAGTTTTTCGCCCTTCGAATGTCCTTCCCTGGCTTGGGGAGGGCTACTATTTCAGCATGCTTCCAGCACGACGGGAACTGTTTGCTGAGCAGCACCTGGTTGAAGGTTGACGCGAGGACGTCGGCTGCCGTGTCTGGTAGCTGCTTCAGCATTAAGTTCGTTACGTCATCTGGTCCACCTGCTTTTTTAGCATTTAGGTGGCGAAGTTGCAGCTTGACTTCGTCTGCTGTTATCGGCGGAATGGCGTCTTCTACCTCGTCATACTCCGCATCGAAGAAGACGGGGAGGCGTTCTTCTACCATCTGGATGTGGGCGGCGTCTATCGGGTCGTCGACCGGAGTGAAATTCGCGGCGAACGCGTCCGCTAGGGCTTCTGCCTTCGCGTTCGGCTCGCTCACGAATTCAGCTCCCACTTGCAGCGGCGGAATCCGTTGCATACGGCGCAGGTAGCCTTTTACGGCTTTCCACGCCGAGCCGTCTTCGATGTTAAGTTGCGCCACCTTGCGCGCCCACTCCTGATTGCGGTGCGTGTCTACATCAGCCTTGATGTGCCGGCACAATCTATTTAATTCTCGCTTTGTGGCTCGATTTCTTGTCCTCTGCCACTCGCGCTGTAGGCGGTTCTTTTGCGCTATTGCCTCCCGGATGTGTCGTGGCAGAGGGTGTGGCCGGCAGTCGATGTTGGCGTCGTCTCTGACAGGCGTGGCCGCTGCCGCGGCGTCAACTATCGACTGCCTGATGTGTTGAAGTGCTGCGTCTGCTCCGTGTTCCGCCGCGTCCGGTGTGGCCTCAAGGGAATCGGCGACGGCGTTGCGGAACTCGTCCCAGCTGATGTCTCGTATGTCGAGCCCTCTCCGCTGTCTTGGGAGAGCGTCGGCGTCGAGGTCAAATATGACCGGTACGTGGTCGGAGGACATCTTTGGCCGCGTACCGGCCGTGACGTGCAGGCGAGCGCCCTTGATGATCATGATATCCAGGATATCCGGGTGGCCCCGGTTCCGTGGATATATTGTCGGTTCATGAGGACCGATGACGACAGCTTCGTGGCGTTCCGCGACATGGAGTAAGCGCCGTCCGCTTGTGTTGGTCGTCCTGCTGTTCCAGACCGCATGCTTCGCGTTGAAGTCTCCCCCTAGTATGATTTTACCGGGGAGAGCCAGCAACTTGTTGCAGTCTCCCGGTAGGAGCGCTCCTCTAGGCGGTCTGTAGACAGCGACGAACGTTATGGCGCCGTGTGCCGTCTCCACTGATACGGCAGTCGCTTCTGTTTTTGCCAGTTCCGGTATTTGGACGCGGTGGTGTCGTAGCGTCCTCCGTACATATACCGCTGTGCCGCCTCCGTGTGTTTGCCTGTCGTCCCTGTAGCATTCGTAGTTCGCTACGCCGACTCGGACGCCAGGCTTAAGCCACGTTTCGGTGACGAGACATACGTCGATGTTTTCGTCCCGTATAAGCTGCCGGAATTCGCCTGCCTGCTTAAGGAGTCCCTCGGCGTTGAACACGCAGGCTGTTAAACTCCTTAGCGCTTCAGGCATGATGGCTGCATGGTTGGAGCAGAGAATCACAAGGCCCAGCCAGTGTCGCGGGCGGGCGCGGACGGCCGAGAGAGCGGCCGCCACTCTGCGCGCCGCCGCGCCGCGCCTCCCGCGCTTGCTACCGCCCAACGTCCGACAGCCTGTGCGGAGCAGCCCCAAACCTGCGCCACAACCGCCCGCGCCTTTCAAACCACCGAGGATGGGGCTACACACAGCCACACCACAGTCGCCAACCAGTCGCCACGGCAGCGCCGCAAACCACGGCCAAACTGCAGCTACCGCGCGCTACAGCCTGGGTCGGCCCGCCGAGAATCGCCGCCCCCGCCCAAATGCCGCCCCCACAGCCCCAGCCGACGACCCGCCACAATGGCCAAACCTTCGGCAAAACTCCCACACCGTCGCCGCGGCAGCCCGGCCAGCGCGGCCGGCGCCACAGCCACACAAGCCGAGGCGTGCGGCGATGACGGCCGTGCAAACGCGCCTCCGCCGCCCCATCGCCTTCCGTCGCCCTCCCGCCGTTTCCCGATCGGCCCGCAGCCGTCGGGCCACATCGCGCGCCGTCCTCCTCCTCTCGCCCGCCAACATTCACAGCCGTTTCTCAACAATTGCCCGCCGCAAACGGACGCCGCCTGCGCAACAGGCGCCGCCGCCCCTCGCCGCTTCCGACCCAACCCCTCGACCGAGGCAAACCGCAATCCGAATCTACAGACCAACCCAATCTGCCGTCAAGCACACACGACAGCCGACCTTACACGTTACGCGTTACACATTACGTTTACACGTCTACGTTAGGTTAGGTTAGGTGGACGTGGGTTAGGTTAAGGGGACTTGGGTTAGGTTAAGCGTCAAACTTAGGTTAAGCATTCAAACACGTCAGGCGTCAGAGGTTAGGTTAGGTTAGGTTAGGTTAGGTTACACGTTAGGTTAAGGGGTCGGTGCTAGGTTAAGAAGCGTCAAACGTAGGTTAAAAAAGCGTTCAAACGTGAGGCGTGAGCCGGACAGCTTACCTTACGTAGACGTTAGGGGCTCACAGGCTGAGCTCACCTCGCCACACCACAGGTTAGGTTAGGTTAGGTTCGGTTCGGTTCGGTTCGCTCGGCTCAGCGTAAAGCGCCGAGGTCAGGGTTACGTTCGTTCACCTTCGGGCGCCACACTTTCGGTTGAAAGGTCGCGACGGGACGACGTCGGCAGGCACGCCGCAAACGAACAAAAACGTACAGACGACGTCGGAAACCGCCGACAGACGGGGGAGCAGCACGACCACGACCAGACACCGAGCGCGAACGAGACACACGCGAACCACCCCCACCGGCCAAAGGGCACCACACAACAACCCAGAGCACCACGTGTCGACACCAGAGCAACCCGCCGCTCACGCGACATGGCTGGCACCGAAGGGCAACCGCCCGCAACTGCGCTTTCCGCGCCGGCCCGGATGCACGTCGTGCTACAACAACACCACTACCGTACACAGCCGCTGTTCACAACATCACTATCAATGGCGCGCCCGCGGCTCGCCGCCGTCGCAGTCGCAGCCCCAACGCCAGCACCTTTGCACCACCATTCACACGCACCGCAACACAGCTCGCCGACACAGCCGAACAAAACAAACACCACACAACAACAGCAACAACGCCGCCGCCTCTACTTGTGCCGGCGACCCACCCCGCCGATGGCGCACCTTTCGCCAGCCGGCAATCGACACACACGCACCCACCCACCGGGGCCCAGTGCAAAAAAAAAAAAAAAAAAAAACACACAAAAACAAAAAAACCAAACAACACAAACGACACGGGAAGCGCACACCGCCACTTCGCGCGCACGCCACCAACCAGTCGTCGTCTCAAAATAACAAACACAAACAAAATAAACTAACAACTAGGGCAACACAAAACCAAAACGCCTCGCACGAACCGCCCACAAAAAGGACAAGCACACGCACAGCCTCTGCTGACGACCACGACGCAGCGGCACGCTGCTCCTGTCCCGCGCCCCGCGCCCCACTCGATTCACAACTCACGCGACACCGTCAACGACGGGCTCGCTTCCCGCAACCTACCACCTTTCCGCCACGACGCACAGCCCCAGCCCCACCCGACGACGCCCGTGGCAACGACTGCACTTTCACCACCGCCTCCCCCTTCCCCCCCCAAAACACACACACACACACACACACACACACACACACACACACACACACACAGCCAGCCAAAAACGCACTCGCGACCCACACATGCACGTGCATCGGCACACGCCAACCAGTCAACGTCGACAACCACACGCAAGGCTCGAAACGAAACCGGCGTCCTTCCACGTTGCCATCAAGCTACGCGACACAAGACACAAGGAACCAACACAACAGCCGGCCCCACTAATTCCCACTCTGACGCCGCAAAAAGCACACCGAAACCGCCAAACGCACGCACATTCCCCTTCGCACTGACACCACCGACCGGCTCGCTACCACACACCTCTCGGCAGCCGTTTCACGCCAATTCGCCACACCGCCCACACAGTCGACAAGCGCCCGCCCTGTACGGCACACGCAACGACGCAGCGCAGCAAAGGGCGCCCGCAACACATACCTCTCCGCCGCCCGACGCGCCAACCGCCACACCACACCGCCAGCCACTCGCAAATTGTGCACTGCCACCAGCCACACGTCCAACACGCCGCGCCGCCTCCGGCCGCCCGCCAGGGGGCGCTCACGTCCGCGACAACAGCGCGGCCCGCCGGGCCGGGCCGGGCCGGGCCGAACCGAACCGAGCCGCCGCTGCTCTGCACTCGGCACGGCCACACCCTGCTGCAGACCGGGCTCGTCCCTCTGTACGCGTCTGCCTGCGCATCAACACAACACGACCTTTTTTTTTTTCTCTCTACCGCCATCCCTCCTCCTCGCGTTTTACTCGTTGTTGCAGCAGCGGCGCACACCTACACATCCACAGCCCCAGCCGAGCCGGCCTCACCTCAGGGCCCGCCGCCAGCGTCTCCTCCTCGGGCACAGGTGCGGTGCTGTGGCCGCCCATCCAACCGCATTGCTGGCCGTCCAGCCACCAGGCGTTCCCACTGCCGCGAGCCACGCCGCGCACCGACCCTGCTGCAGAAAACGAAGCATAGCCAGAGACCGACCGATACACAAAGCAAGCCGTCGCCTCGCCTCTTGTCCTTCCTGCCTTCCTTCCGCCCCCGCCCTTCTCACACCACCGCCTCTCCACTTTCGCCCCCCCCCCTCCTTTTTTTTTTTGTTTTCTTCTTTCTTTCTTTCTTTCTTTTGGCCCTCTCTCCTTCCCGCCATGGCGGTTACGGCACCGCCTGCAGCGGCAGATTTTTTGCGCCCACACGCCTACTCCTACCACCATTAACCTTGCCCTGCCCTGCCCTGCCCATCAACGTCGCAGTCGAACCGACGCTTGCCAACACACATTACGCGCCGCCGCCACAGCACCTTCCCTTCCCACAACACACCGACGTCATCACACGCACCCAAAACAGGGGCCACGACCGTGTTCCTCGCCCACTCCCATCCCGCACGGTACGCACATTCCCAACTACTACCGCGCACCCTCCCTTTCCAATCTGTGTGTCTCTGTGTCTGTGTCCTGTCCGCGCGTGACGCCTCCCAACATCCGCCGTCCCCCGTCCCGTTTTCGCCCCCATGCCGTCGTCGCGCCGCCTCCTCCCCGTCCACCGCCGCCCCTGTCCGCCCCGCACCACACCATACACCGCTGCTTGTCCCGGCCGTTGCCACCAAAGGCGCCGACCGCAAACGCGCCACGCCGCAGCCCCCGTGCGTCTCGCGCTCGCTTCCATCTCCGTGCCGACGCTGCCTCTCTTCCCACTCGCACTCGACCTCGACAACACAGTCTTTGGCTCCGCCACTGCGTGTTCCGGTGGTACGCACGCTGCAACACGTATGTATTCATTACCAGAGCGATGGCGAGGCATGACAGCATCTCTGTCTGACCAGAGAGTTCTTTATCGCTGCTAGTCGGCGCTTGGACCGCGCCAGACGACAGTAGTGGCACGCACCGGGTCGCCAGGAACAGTTGTTATATATATTGTAGCGCGAGTCGGGAGAGGTAGTAGTCGGTCGACAGTAGTAGCGGGTGGACGGTTGTACTGAGCGGGCGTCGGCGGCGTGCTCTGCTCGTCTCGCGACTCTGGTCACGGTTCGGGACGATGTATAGTATATTGTGTTATAATCAAAAGGTGGTGTGACGCTGCATTGCGCAAATCTGATAACGTATGTTCATTGTACTTATTTTTTTCAACAACAAAAGCCCCACTATTACTTTTTTTCTAAAGTAACTTTTGTCTCTTAACGAAAAACATTCACTTTTTAAAGACTACTTCCTATGGCATTTCCCTCCAAGGAGTGCAATTAATTACCAGCCAGCACTCATTCATTGCACACAGCTGTGTAAGGGGTATCTACAATTGAGGAGCGGATATAAATGCAATTTTTTGTTTTTTTTGTTTTTTTTTTTTGTGTGTGTGTGTTGTAACCTCCCAGCAAATTTTAAAATAATGGACAATGTTATTTACGGATGCCAATGGACATTGCGCTAATTGTAACCTCGCCCACAATGAGAGGTATTGAAAATGGCAACAAAAATGTGAAATTCGCAATCTGACTCAAATATAAAGTCTTCACACAACATTTAAAAAAGTCCGTTCAGTGACAAGAAACTTCAATTAAACCGAAATATCGGTCTTTGGCCCTGTGCAAAACAATCAGAATTAAAGTGTTACCTCCGAATAAATGGATGTCACATTTCTGCTCTGGTTGTTGCGCAGCGCTTGGAGGAACTGCATTGCAAATAGTAATATTCTCTTTTTTTGTGATTTTAGTGACATTTTTCTTCAAAGAAGTGGAATGAAATGTGAAGTGCAACGAACTCTTTAGTTCAATAAAAAATTAAATGTTTGAAAAATGCTTTTGAAATAAAAATTATTATTGGGGAACTTGTTGGAGAATAATTACAATAAATACAATTTTTCATTATCTAATGATTGTATTAATTAACAGTATACCTTATTCACCATCTTGACCAGTGTTGCCGACCGCCTACATCACACAACCGCACTCGGCTGCTACTACTGACCGACCGCTCTGCATGACGACTATTAGCGTACTGCACGCGACGACTACTGACAGAGTACAGCCCTCAACTACACAGAGCTACGGACTCGCAACGACTACTGACTGACTGACTGACTGACTGACTGACTGACTGACTGAGAACCGCTCGCAACACGCGCAGTCCAGCGCAAACTCTCTGGTCACAGATGCTACAATGTCTCGCCATCGCTACTATGTTACATACGTGTTTCAGTGTCTTTTTCATTGGGGTAACGATCTTTGGCTCTTTTTATTCTGAATACAGGGCCAAAGGTCAACGCTGCTGCCCTTATACAATTTATCAGGTTTCATTATGTCTGTTGCAATGTTACATACGGTTCACTCTTTCATTAATATTATCGTTGGGTTTGTTTTGTAGGGACGTTAACATTCTGGCACATTTTTATTATCATCGGACTCTCTGCTATTTGTGCAGGGAGGTTATACCTGGGTCCATTTACATTTTAATATTGATAGACTTTTTGTTTTCTTTTTTGTTTCTTGTTGTTTTTCCTTCTTTTTTTTTGTTGTTTTTTTTTTTGTTTTGTTTTTCCCGCTCTCACCACCACCGCCGCATCACGCCTTCCGTTTTCTTGGTTTCTTTTCTGTTCTTCAACTGC